>NC_068365.1:3051257-3056257 GCF_020536995.1 Dreissena polymorpha | reverse complement strand
TAATTCACTTACTAACGCACTCAATAACTCACTCACTAGCGCACTCACTTACGCACTCAATCACTCAATAAATTATGCACTCACTCTTTCATTTACGCACTCAATCACTCTTTCATTTATGCATTCAATCACGCACTCATTTACGCACCCTCTTGCAATTCTCACACTAAATAAGTAATAATGTCGATACCAATCAGTATCATTCTCACACCCAATCAAACGTGTGTGAAGACTAAATCACTCACATTCTTATATTTACTCTCAATATGGCATTAAATCGCTTGAGCACAATAATATCACTCACGTTCTCTCGGACATGGCATGCGTACTGGCTCAGTGGCTTATCATAATCGTTCACTCACTCTATCACTCACTCAGTCAAATGTTGCGTCCCGGAAAACAAAAACAATAGCTAAAAGGAGGCGTTGATTTAGATAAATGTTTTTATTAAAAGGACAAACCAATAAGTATATAATATAATAATAAATATATATATCTTATATAAATCAGTTGGAATGTCAAAATTCAAAGAAAGCGATTAGGAATTTTAAAACACAGACATGAAACATATTTCACGCGAGACTATAAGTGCAAGTACTTAATATACTATTGCGGAAACCCGACACTATAAACAGAATAATAAAGTATGAAGCATTAACCCATTTATGCCCAGTGGACTCTCCCATCCTTCTTAACTGGATCAATTTATTTCAAATTGTCTAGTATAGTTATGTCTATATTTAGAATATTTCTTACAGAAATTCCTTTAAGCAAACAGCGCATTCCCTGATGAGATGGCGCATCATGCGGCGTCTTATCTGGGTCTTCGCTGTTTGCCAATGCTTTTTTTCCAGACGCTAGGCATAAATGGGTTTACATAATACAAATTTTTTACACTGAGCTTTCAATGTACATGATTTATTAAAACTATGAATATATGAAAACAATAAAACGATGACACATAAAGCTGTGTTTTCAATTAAATTTAACTGCATGCATTTAAAAGCGACATTGAAATGTTATCAACATTCGCTAAAAAATTGTTTGATGTACAATTTATACATACACTTTGCATCAAATTTGCAGATGTGTATTGTTGTATTAATAGATTGATTGTCATGAGATTATAACATTGTTTACAAGGAAGTATTTTGTAGAGTCTTCAGTATATTGGTCAAACACATGCACATATAATAAAACAATCATGAATGTATGTTGGCTGACGTCTGCAATGTTGTTCTGGGGTGTTGGACGGTTAAAGAATATCATCAAACGCAAACATGAAAACAAGGATAAGTTCATCCTTAAGAACGACAAAAAGGGCGCCAATACGACAAATATGACATGTGTCGCCTTTTAGTTGTTCTCGCATGTTTTCGTATCGGCGATTTTCAAGACCACACAATACGCCATAACAATATGGCGACCACGAAATAAACCACCATATAAATGTTAGTCTAAGCTTATTTTTCATATAACTAAAGACATTTCTAAAAATGCCATGTATGTCATAAGGCGCGTTTGTAACGTTGTTTTTTTCTGTATTCCGATATAAAAAAGTAACCATATCATATTACTCGAAATTATACATTTCAGTTTGAAGTGTTAGATCTTTTAAAAAAAATCATTATACGATATTTTTATACAATACTTATGAAAATTTAAACATATTTATTAAAGTGAGTTTAGTGGTGTTCCAGTATATAGTACACCCATAAGCATTTATAATCGAACACTTTTACAAAAAAATAGACTTATACAAAAAACATATGATTCTCAATCTTGGAAAACGGGGTTTAATACATGTGCGTAAAATGTCGTCCCAGATAAGACTGTGCAGGTAGAATAGGCTAATTAGGGACGACACTTTCCGCTTTTATTGTATGTTTTTCGTTAATAGGAAGTCTCTTCTTCGCGAACATTAAGTTTAGGCAGAACGTATCGTCCCTGATAATCCTGTGTGGACATCACAGGCTAATCTGTGACGACACTTAACGCACATGAATTCAGCTGCGTTTTTGTTCGCGGCGCGATGACATACATTTTTTCCCAAATCAATGTAATCAAGTTCTTTACGGAAAAGACAGTGTCTGTATTAACTTCTCAGTAAGTTACACATGCCTTGATAGCATGGCTGTGCATGGTAAGATAAGATATACCTTAATAAGTTCTAGATTTAAACAACATTCACAATTCATATGAGAGACATTATATAGCGTGCTCTGTGAAGTCCGGGCTAAATGCACGTGCGTCAGGTATCGTCCCAGATTGTAGACTGTTCAGTCTGATCAGGGACACGTGCGTCAGGTATCGTCCCAGATTGTAGACTGTTCAGGCTGATCTGGGACACGTGCGTCAGGTATCGTCCTAGATTGCAGACTGCTCAGGTTGATCTGGGACACGTGCGTCAGATATCGTCCCAGATTGCAGACTGTTCAGGCTGATCTATGACACGTGCGTCAGGTATCGTCCCAGATTGCAGACTGTTCAGGCTGATCTATGACACGTGCGTCAGGTATCGTCCCAGATTGTAGACTGTTCAGGTTGATCTGGGACACGTGCGGCAGGTATCGTCCCAGATTGTAGACAGTTCAGGCTGATCTGGGACACGTGCGTCAGGTATCGTCCCAGATTGTAGACTGTTCAAGCTGATCTGGGACACGTGCGTCAGGTATCGTCCTAGATTGTAGACTGTTCAGGTTGATCTGGGACACGTGCGTCAGGTATCGTCCTAGATGTCAGACTGTTCAGGCTGATCTGTGACACGTGCGTCAGGTATCGTCCCAGATTGTAGACTGTTGAGGTTGATCTGGGACACGTGCGTCAGGTATCGTCCCAGATTGTAGACTGTTCAGGCTGATCTGGGACACGTGCGTCAGGTATCGTCCCAGATTGTAGACTGTTCAGGCTGATCTGTGACACGTGCGTCAATTATCGTCCCAGATTGTAGACTGTTCAGGTTGATCTGGGACACGTGCGTCAGGTATCGTTCCAGATTGTAGACTGTTCAAGTTGATCTGGGACACGTGCGTCAGTTATCGTCCCAGATTGCAGACTGTTCAGGCTGATCTGGGACACGTGCGTCAGGTTTCGTCCTAGATTGTAGACTGTTCAGGCTGATCTGTGACACATGCGTCAGGTATCGTCCCAGATTGTAGACTGTTCATGCTGATCTGTGACACGTGCGTCAGGTATCGTCCCAGATTGAAGACTGTTCAGGCTGATCTGTGACACGTGCGTCAGGTATCGTCCAAGATTGCAGACTGTTCAAGCTGATCTGTGACACTACTTTACTCACACAAAGCACGACTCATGTCTTAAATAAAACGAAAATAATAAATTTAAGATTTAATTAAATTTAAGTGTGGTTTATACAATAATTAAAATGCTAGAAGATATAATAAACATAAAAACAGTTTACTTTCACGCGCACATTATAACGCGCAGAGTATAATTATTGATATTAATAATTATCGTTCATCGAATAGAGTAATCAAATATCATATTATTATTTTTAAATAGACCCTCATGTTTCAAACATTTTCGAAAACAACGACAATGCCACAAGACAAGACAGACGCTATTTTTAACTCCCGGCTACAAGGAAGAATGAATGAAATGAATGTAAGACACATTATAAACATGCATCAGGGCTTTTTCTGTAACGAGTTATGGTTTATTTAAAAGCTACTTCCAAATAGGCAGTGTGTCACATTTGTTCACAAGTGAAGTAATAATTTTTGTTATGCTAAGTGATAAAATATTAAAAATAATCGGAGAAATATTTCCAGGTTCATTTCTTACAAGCCTGCGAAATCACCACTTTTTGAATTTCAAATAAATTTGACTTTTAGTTTTGATGCATGGCATTTCACTGCTCATCATAGTAAAGACGGTATTGATAAAACCCGCCATACGTTGGAGCTGGTCTTATTGGTACGCACGGAATTTTTAGACCAGAGAAGTTTTAATTCTATTCTGTGCTCAACGCTTAATGATTTTCCTTTGTGTTTCCAAGGCCACCTTTCCAAATCAATTACATTAACTTTTTTAAATACACAGAAAAGACAACACATTATACATATGAGTAATTACCTTCAGAAGAATGTTCCACAGTACATCTCGGACAGTTTTGCATGTTAAAGAACATAAATCTGTTTTCACATTGCTTTCAAAAAAGCGCCTCTTTTTCGTGGTACCGTGACCCTATATTATTAATTTATACCTTTTTCTGCTCGGGCTAAAACGGCTCGACAAAACGGTTATAGTAGTAATGCTTTAGGTAGGGAAAATTGCTTCCACAACAAATTTCATTTTAAATCTACGGTAAATATTCACTGAAATATAGCATGGTGCTGAAATATTGCATTCTTTACTTTATTTCCACCGTGCAAATCTATGAGAAAAAAGAATAGGCCTTAAACGTTTTTAAAAGTTCATAATATTATAATAATACTCAAAAGAATCAAAGAATAAGAAAATTGATTGCTTTCGGGGTAATACAAATAATCATATTTTAAGTAAGGTGAGAAAACTTACATATTTTCTAACTTAATTATGAAAAATAATTCACGGTATTACCACGAACGCAAACAAAAAAACTCGTTATTTAAAATTCATAAATTTGTATTAAATAAAATTTTAACAAAACAGCCATTTTTTAGAATATGTGTGATACAATATTCAACGGATGTTTGTATATTTTGAAGATATTTCATCACAACATACCTTATACTTAGCAATTCATTTTTCACAATTTACTATTGTTATGTGCTCAAGTAAAACAAAAAGAAAACGCCTTAGTCTTTGTATAAACAGCTCTCCAATTGTTTACACTTCAACATCGACACTCTCTCCTTCCGGAAGCTTAATGATTGGTATCTCGTGAAGTGACACATTGGTCGTTGTCACGCAACAAATTGGACGTCACATCCGCGCGTGACGTCACTTCCTGATCCTCGAGAATCTTGTTCTTATGACTAAGCACAACAGCGTCAATG